>NW_024544715.1:3865000-3872649 GCF_018167655.1 Microtus oregoni
GGATCTACTTGTATTCTACATGCGTACATCCAGTTGAAGATGTTTTCTTTTTTTCTTTGTATATTTTTGGCTTCTTTATTGAAAATCAGGTGTCCATAGGTGTATGGATTTAGGTCTGAGACTTTGACTCAATTCCATTGGTCCACCTATCTGTTTTTATGCCAGTGCCATGTGGTTTTGAATGCCATAGCTCTGTGGTAGAGCTTGAGATCAGGGATGGTAACACCTCTGGAAGTTCTTTTATTACACAGGATTGTTTTAGCTGTCCTGGGTGTTTTGTTTTTCCAAATGAAGTTGAGTACTGTTCTTTTGAGGTCTGTGAAGAAATGTGCTGGAATTTTGATAGAGATTGCAGTGAATATGTTAGATTGCTTTTGATAAGATTATCATTTTTCTGTGTTAATCCTACTGATTTTTGAGCATGGGAGATCTTTCCATCTTCTTATATCTTCTCCAATATCTTTCTTCAAATACTTGAAATTATTATCATACAGGTCGTTCAGTTGCCTAATTAGAGTTACCCCAAGATATTTTATATTATTTGTGGCTATTGTGAAGGGTGTTGTTTTCCTGATTTCTTTCTCAGTCATTTAATTGTTTGTATAAGGAGGGCTACAGATTTTTTTCTATTTTTTTTTTTAGTTAATCTCATATCCATTCACTGAAAGTGTTTATCAGCTGTAGGCATTCCCTGAGTTGGCCTATGTTATTCTATCATGTCATCTGTGGATACTTTAATTTCTTCCTTGGATGGATCGAGAAAAGATCATGCTGAGTGATGTACCCAGACCCAGAAAGACATAGATGGCAATGTACTCACTCACAAGTGGATATTAGCTGTGAAACAAAGAATAATGATGTTATAATCCACAGATCCAGAGAGGCTAGGTAACAAGGAGGGCCCAAGCAGGGGTAACACATGGATCTCCCTGGAAGGAGAAATAGAAGAAATCTTGTGGATGGACTGAGGGAGGTGGGGGTGGAAACTTGAGGAATGAATCAGGTTAGAGGGTAGATGGAGGGAGAGAGTACTGAAAGAGATGACTGGAAATGGGGGCATTTTGGAATCAGATAGAAACCTGATGCAAGGGAAACTTTCAGGAATCTACAATAATGACCCCAGGTAAGACTCTAAGCAATGATGGATTTGTAGCCAGAACTACCCCAACTGTCCTCACAGAGCCTTCATTCAGAAACTGATGGAAACAGATGCAGACACACAGCCAAACATTACCATGAGCTTGGGGAATCCAGCTCAAGAGAGGGAGGAGGGATTGTAGGAGCCAGAGGGCAAGGACATCCCAAGAAAACCCACAGAAACAACTAACCTGGGATCATAGGAGCTCATAGAGTCTGAACCAACAACCTAGGCCTTCTACATAGCTTGATCTTCTTCTGGGACTCCAAAAAATTGGGAGCAGAGGCTGCCTCCAAAGCTTTCGCTGGCTTTTGAGAACCTATTCCTCATACTGAGCTGCCTTGCTCAGCCTTGATACAGAGGAGGTGCTTAGTATTACTGCAACTTGATATGCTATGTTTTGTTGATACCTACTGGAGTCCTGCCCTTTCCTAAACAGAAACAGAGAAGCAGATTGGGGCGTGCAGAAGGACGGTGGGGGACAGGAATGAGAAGAGAGGAGGGAGATGAAACTGTGGTCAGGATGTTAAATAAATAATTTAATTTAATTTAAAAAAATTCAGGGAAGGACTGGTCATCCCTCCTGCACTACATTTTGGAGAGATGGCCTGGTACTTTGTAGATACAAACTAGCCACTGGCCAGACAGCTCTGAGCAATCCCAGAGCACAACTGTTGGACACGCAGCTCATCAAATCTGACATGCAGATTTCTGTGCTTCTGAAGCTCCACTTCCTATAGTTTTCAAGTTACCCCAGGGAAAGGAAAAGCCAATATTTAAAGAATATTCAATGCCAGTGATGTCAATAACTGCAGCGTAATTCCCAACTGGTACCAAACAGAAATCCAGGGACTATCCATTAGATTCTTAGCTCCTGGAGGTCACCAAGCCTGGCTTCATCCTGTGTAGTACAGCGTCTACCCAAGACGGTTAGGCAAAGCAAGTAGTCGGTGAATACAGGAAAAGGATGCAGGATGTTTACAAGGCCTGTTGCTCTCTGCAGGCCTGGGATGGGATGAAACTCCATCTCTCCTCAATTCATGCGGGGCTTTGTGCTAGAAATGAGTTGCCTCTCCCTGCTTGCTGTGTGCCAGGTTTTGTCCATCTGCTGCCATTATTTCCCCCACATTTCACAGCTCTCTTGTATTGCATGTGGTTATTCTTCAGTGGGTCATTATGGCATCTGGCTGCCCACCTTGTGTGTGCCCTGTTTCGGTCCACCAGGCAGCAGCTGCCTATCCACCCTGCCCCCTCCATCAGCTGCAAAGGTCCAACCCAGTCAAGCCTGGTTGCAAAAATCATCATTCCATTGCTTGAGGGTTGGCCGAACTCCAAAGCTTGGTTGCAGGGGTCCTTGTTCACTGTTTACTATTCCTATAGATAAGTTTCTTTAAAACCAGATGTGCTGGCCACAAGGAATTTCAGTTTCAAGGTTGTATACAAGGATGCATACAGCCAGATCTTAATCAGCTGTCATGTTTAAGTAGTAAAAGCAATATCACATGGATACTAATAGAGTCGTGTCCTGACTGTATATGAAGACTGGAGCTTCAGAAACCTCAACCTCACCCAGAATCGATTTTAAAAGAGGACAACGCCTCTCTGAACATGGCGAACAATGAGGGATGATGAGAAGCCAAGGACAATGGCATGGGGTTTTGATCCTACTTCATGTTCTGGCTTTGTGGGAGCCTAGCCAGTTTGGATGCTCACCTTCCTAGACATGGACGGAGAGGGGAGGACCTTGGACTTTCCACAGGGCAGGGAACCCTGACTGCTCTTTGGACTGGAGAGGGAGGGGGAGAGGAGTGGGGGGAGGGGGAGAAGGGTGGGAGGAGGGGGAGGGAAATGGGAGGCTGGGAGGAGGGGGAAACTTTTTTTTTCCTTTTCTCAATAAAAAAAAAAAAAACTTAAAAAAAATAAAAGAGGACAGCGCCACTGCCAGAAAAATCCACATGCTGTCTTCCTCTCCCTTAAGCAGATGATGACGTCTGATGATTTGTTGCTCTTAGCGCAAGGCTCAGACACATGTTCTATACCATGTTTAGCTTTGAGTAATAAATTGATTGTCTGGGACTCAGGTTTTCTGCTTTCATGTTGGAACTTGTCATAACATATAGGGCTCTGAGACTCTGGTTATATCCAAGCCTATACAGTGTGGCCAAATCTTGGAGCTTTCCTGTCTCTGCAATAATATTTATAGCCTTTGTCACAGCATCTTTTGCTTACTTTTATATAAGCCATGTGATTTTTTAAAAGTGTTTAACATAAAATATGTCCAAATAATATTATGATTATAAAATAGATTAAGAGAAAAAGCATTGCTAGTGACTTCTGAAGCCAAGCCTAAATACAGCACACCCTTTATCCACCCAGGACATACAACAAGCCCCAGTAGCTGCCTAAACCACAGATAGGCCACAGGTTCCCCCCCTCCATAAGTACATACCAATGAACTAATTAGCTAACTATTATAGTTAATTTATATATTCACTATATATAGAGACTAACTTATAAATTAGACACAGTAAGAAATTAACAGCACCAAAACAAAACGGAACCATTTTAACTACCTACCATGATCAAAGTTATTTAAACATATGCTCAATTATATCTGTAACTTTTTATTCAATGCTTTTAGAACACAGTTTGCTTCTGAGAGTGAAATCTCTGATGATGGAGGACACTGTGCCACTTAAGGGGGATAGACATACCATTCCTCTGCCATCCTCTATGGTTCACGTCTCAGCTTAGGTCTCTGCAGAAGGTTCTGTGCGATTGAAAGAGAAGAAAAGTCAGTCAACTCCAGAAATGAGGAGAAGGGAAAGTCCAACCAGACCCTGGCCACGCTGTTTTGTTCCTGGTGTCAGTAATTACCACTGCATCCCTATGAGGTTGCTACGGTTTCCATTGTTCAGATGTTAAACCTGAGATTCAGAGAAGACCGTGTGCCCAAGATCAAGTCCATCCAACATGGTGGAGCTGATTAGCAGAGTGATCTGGTCAGTCCCTTCTTGGCTGCAAACTCTGAGCTCACATTGCAAGGCAGGCAGTTCATCTCCATCAGAATTAAAGCCAATGTCAATGACCCTGAGGTTTTACTCAAAGCCAAATGGGAAGCAGAGACCCACAGCTCCTTTCCTGGTGGGCTTCATGAGCTGAGCTACTGTGAACAGGAAGCAGGGGCTGGGCGGAGCAGAGGTGCACACCTTCTTCACACTGTTTAAATGGGGAAGAGGGAAGCAGGGGCTGGGCAGAGCAGAGGCACACACCTTCTTCACAGTGTTTAAATGGGGAAGAAGGAAGCAGGGGCTGGGCGGAGCAGAGGTGCACACCTTCTTCACACTGTTTAAATGGGGAAGAGGGAGCAGGGGCTGGGTGGAGCAGAGGTGCACACCTTCTTCACACTGTTTAAATGGGGAAGAAGGAAGCAGGGGCTGGGCAGAGCAGAGGCACACACCTTCTTCACACTGTTTAAATGGGGAAGAGGGAAGCAGGGGCTGGGCAGAGCAGAGGCGCACACTCCTTCACACCGTTGAAATGGGGGAAGAGGATAAACTAGCTTCTAAGGTCAGGAGCAAGAATAAAACGTGTTCTCTTCTCATTCCATTTTAAAACAGTGTCAGATAATAACTTTAAAACTTTTATATTTACTTTAAACAGTCTTGCAGTTGGACTAACAAAGCTGCTGGGGAGAAGGACAGAAGAGAGTACAGGTAGAAGCAAAGCACCATGATACGCATGCGTGATAGGCCTAAATAAGACCCATCCTTTTGTATGGTAACAAAAAACAGTTAAAACTGTGAGGAAACATTTAGACAACTGACATCCAGGTTGGAACTCAGACACTTTTCCCTTCAGAACTTCCCAGAACGTTTCTGTATTTTCTACACCTGAAGCACTCATTCTAGAGACATATTTCTACTAAGCCCTGACATTTTCATCCCTGTGTACCCTGTACCATTTCTCACTTTGAATATAGTTATTTAAGTCCAACAAGAAAAAAAAGTACTATATGAATAAATCTTTATTACTGTCAGCATTGTTAAAGAATTGCCTAGTTTGAGCCATTCTTTCTTTGAAATCACTGCCTTAGTGGGCAGAGAGGATCCTGCTAAGCATTTTAAATTAGGGAAGACAGTTTTATTGTCAAGGCAGGTCAATCAAATTATAATTGGCTCTAATTTACACTCCCCCCAGCTGTTAAATTCTTTACCCAAAGCACTCAAAATGGCGTGAAATTCTTCCCGGCTTTGTGAAAGCTTCCAGAAGAATGGCCTTCCCCCAGATCCCTCACACCAAAAGACCTTGTTATTTTCAGCAGCCTTGAGGGAAGAGCCCCCTTTCACTCAGCCTGGAAAGCATGGCCAGGACAGAGGCAGACTGAAAAGGACAAGGTGAACTAACACCCTCCGTAAACACAGGTCAATAAGGCTGCCAGAGGAGCAAGGGAGGCTCCTGGACCAGGAGCCACTAAGATCACGTTCCCTTGGTAAAGGAATTTAGACTGGGAAACCACAAATGGAGCACTTAAGATGGAAGACAGGGGTAGCATTCTGGGGTAGATGTGTATATGCTAGTAACGAGGAGGAAACTGGCGATGTTTTGGATATTCGAAGGCTCTGAATAAAAGCCAAACTAAGGAAGACCTTTTCCAGGAAGGCAGATACACACCCTTCAGGAAAGCCATGACCAGTGAACTGACCGTGAAGTACCTCTCTACTGCCTTCCCAGGGTTCTAGTGTTCGACTCAATACAATTTTTGAGACCCTGTCAACGTACCAAGAGGAAGGTATGACCAAATGTGAAATAACATCAAAACCCAATAGTCAACACAGACTTCATTTTGAGTGAATTTTTGGAGAATCTGTCTGGCTGCTTCTAAGGGAACTAATTTAAGTGACTCAGTAGGAGTTTTTCTAGTCTTGCTAACTGGCTGTAGGAATATTTCCCAACAGTCTCACAGTGTGGGCCTGGGGGGATAGTTGGTGGAGAGGAAACACAGTGAAGAGCAAATGGCTCTTGTATATTTGGATTTGAAGTGGGCCTCAGAAAACAGAGCTTTGTGAAGACAAGATGAAATGCTGGCCTAGATAGAAACAAGAAACAAACTTTCAGAAAGCAAGGAGGAACACAACTGCATGTTAGGGTGACCATTACAGTGCTTAACAGAGCAAGAAGCAGGAAGCAGCCGGGCTCTCCTAGACAAAGGACACCATCCATCTAAGGGTTTTTTGTCGAAGGACATGCACCTTTAAAATGAGTTTTGTGAAGAATGATGCCTCATCACATAGGAAAATAACAAAAACAGTGAAAATATTAAAAAGAAATGGAATGGAGACTGCTTAGACTATAATCTCATGCATATGAACGAAAATCTATTACCAACACATAGTATGACCACAGAAAACGCTAAACAAAAGTGGTTCTTTCCAAATGAGACAGGTTTACAGGCAAGTTTTAAACACTTGTCTCCATTTTCTGATTTGTTTTGTTTTTGCTTCTAACTTCATAATGACTGATGCATATTATTTATACCAATGAACAGAATTTTCTCTGATATTTCCACACATGCATAAATCATACAGTAGTCACATCCATCTCCTCTCCCTTTGCTCTCTGTCACCTCCTGTTAGTGATTTTATTTTATTTTTTACTTTTTACTAAAGGACAGATGTTGAGATAGCATCTTGCTGTGCAACAATCACTGGCCAAACTCCCAGTCCTCTGCTCCCCATACACTGGTAGAATGGGTATGCACTGCTGGACCCCTTTTTGTAAACCTTATAAACAACAAGAATATGTGCAACCAATGTGGGTTTGCAATGCAACACCCATGTGCACAAAATGCCCTATGTATTTTATTTTGCTAAATCAAAGAAAATCTCTGGAACCCAAAGCACACATCACTATTGGGGCTCTTTTGAGGAGTCAAAAGTCAAAAATGACACAGCAAATCTGGAGGGATACGAACTTCCTTTAGACGTGTTTCCAAGTTTCTCACCATTTCTCAGACCCTTGTGTTTTGACTGCGCAGAGAGAGCTGTGCTCTGTGTCCTTCTGCCCAAATGACTATAGAGAGCTGTGCTGTGTCTTTCTGTCCAAACCATGACTCTAGAGAGTGGCATTCTATGTCCTTCTGCCCAAACCATGACTCTAGAGAGCTGTGCTCTGTGTCCTTCTGCCCAAACCATAACTATAGAGAGCTGTGCTCTATGACAGAGATTCACTGTCAAGGTGAAAGAACACCCCAACTTTGAGGCTAGTTTGGTATGTATTAGGAAAAACTGTCTTTAATAAACAAATTAAGACTAATAAAAAGACCACATCAACAAAACTTTCAGAGAAAAAAATGTCAATAAGACTGTGTGTGTGTGTGTGTGTGTGTGTGTGTGTGTGTGTGTGTGTGAAATAGTCCCTGAGGATAAGAAAAGAGAAATAGAAAGTATAGGACACTCTCAATGCAAAATATTGTCACGCACCACATTCTAAATCTTAGAGAATTGTAATC